>NC_060909.1:4696291-4698791 GCF_014805685.1 Silurus meridionalis
AAATGAACCTATTTTTAATGTTGTTGTTGTTTTTTTTATATAAGCTTTGACTTGAATGTCTGCCTGCTAAGGTCATGTGACCCCTTTATTAGCTCTCTGTCATAGAGAAATTGATCTAAGGATGTTAGCAGTCACATGATCACAATGATTCTCATGTTAAAATGGCACAAGCAATTTCTTACCTCAGGTGATCAGACAGACTGATTTGCATGATGATGTGGTGATAACTTTTAATGTGATAACTTGTAGTTATACTTGATAAAAATTTTGCATGAGCAGATTCGGTTCTAAAAATAACGGCGTGCAGTGTATATTTTGTTGGAGTCTGAATTTAATAAATTTTTCTCCCTTTTTGCTTCTGGGGTAATCAGAATGTAAAATTTTATAACTTTATACAATACAGTAGATCTAGGGTTCAAATTGAATATTATATTAGATGATGTTTTCCCTGAAACTATTTTCCCATCTACTTTGGTAGGCAATTAAACATGCTGTTTGTTTCGCAAACAATATATGGACAAAAGTATTGGGACACCTGACTTTTCCATATGTCATATGTGACTTCCCAATTTTGTTCCCACAAATGTAAAGACTTTTACCATAAATTGTATAGGATGCTGTTTGATGTGGAAGCAATAGGTTTTCACTTAAACTAGGAGACCTAAACCTATTCCAGCATGACAATGTGCAATGCACAAAGCTTTAGTTTATATGGGTTGGAGTGGAAGATCTTGAGTGGTCTGGTATAGAGCTCTGACCTTAACCCCATTAAACACCTTTGGGATTAAATGGAATGCTGACTGCACCCCAGGCCTCCTCACCTAACCTACATCAGTACCTGATTTTATAATAACCACTGTAGTTGAATGAGCACTAATTTCCACAAACACACTCCAAAATCTATCTCTGGAGATTATTATATTATATTATTATATAACAATAACTTAAGACTACAGGTGGAATGGGATGATCGGAAAGTTAATCTAATGGTTGGGTGCAGATGCGATATACTGATATCGGGATGTGTTTTGGTAATGTATTATGCAGTATTTACTTTTTTTATTGGTTGTATAGTAAGGTGTAACAGTGTTTTTAGTGATTCTAGTGGCCTGGGAAATTAAACTGTAGCAAAAGCATATCAGGCTGCATTGTTGAAATTGTGTCAAAATTTTAAACCTTTTAAACCAAAGAATTTTTGTTTTTTAGCATCCACTGCATTTCCATTCCATGTCTGGGTTACGTCACTAATCCCTGTGGTGGGCCGGCAGTATTCTGCTGCCTAAACACTCATCAAATCAGGATCACTGACTTACATTTTAATGCATTTTTGTCCATGAATTTGTATTAAATTATTTGTAATAATAATTTGTCTTCATTTCCTATCTTATTCTTTGGCTTGCGCCACTTCAAGGAGCAACATATTTGAGTGTTAGAGTTTCTATCTAATCAGATTTCAGCTGTCACATCATGTGTGCCCAGGGCCAAAGGTACCTCTTTGTCCAGAGCCGTCACTGTGAACACTAAAGGTGTCCTATAGCTTACAATCCATGTTGCTTCAAACTATTGCTTCAACCAATTTAATTTTAAATTGCTTCCTCCAAGGCCCTCTAGAAGGCAACCAAAAACACTTTGGCATTTTTCCGTCTTTTGATTGGAAACTAGTCAGAGCTTGCAAACTGCAACTGTAGCAAACTGCACAAGCTCAAATATATTTATCTGGATCGCAGATGTGTCTTTTCACAATAGCTGACAGAGGACAAGATATTGATTTGGTTGCGGATACATCATGAGGAAAGGTCGGCCAAAATTAAAAGCGCGATGTTAAATATAAGAGAAAAAAAGACGGGTCTCTTAAAATAAACAAGTAACTTGTTTGCTTATTAGGAAGATTTACATTTTATTGCTGAAATTGCATATAAGGGTATCTGTGAAACTAGACCCATTTATTAATTGCCATATTACATCACAGTGCAAATTATATTAAAAAATAAAATATAAAAATAAATCAAATTACTTAGACCTGAAAAAGCCTGTTTCCGCTACATAAAAAAAAAAGTTCAAATCCGTTTTTCTCGCAATTCCGACTCTTTTCTTGCAAATCTGCCTTTTTTTTCTGCAATTCCGAATTTCTTTCACGTAATTCTGACTTTTATTCTAACAATTCAGACTTTATTTTTCGCAATTGTTTCTTTATTTCTCGTTAACATCCAACATTTTGGTGTATCCATCAGTAACCATGTTGTGGGCCTGAAGTGTGACGCTATTGGTGTATGAATGAGGCTCCTCTACATCTTCTGTCTTGTTCCGTCTCCTCCAGGGCTGATTATTAGACATTCTCTCCAGGGATCTGAGGCTTAGTTTAATACCATGCGATTATTTGATTGTAGCCCGTTTCATTTTTAATGTATAAAGCTTTCTGGCACTACAGAGGAAGATGACGCTGCACAACTGGATAAAAAAAAATCGTCGAAGTTGCGAAAATAAGTCAAAATGTGAGAAA